>NC_081561.1:139725190-139752165 GCF_022355385.1 Mustela nigripes | reverse complement strand
CTTTTAGCTCAGAAATCTTGAAGTTCAGTTTTCAAAACTGAAATCTTAAAAAAAAAAAAAAAACCAAACTCTTTTAGCTCAGAAATGCTTTTAGCTCAGAAATCTTGAAGTTCAGTTTTCAAAACTGAAATCTTAAAAAAAAAAACTCTTAAAGGACCACATATTTACATTTGTTTGGTAAGTCAGCCCCACTAACTCCAGGAGAGTTCCTGAACTTATACCAAGAAACTATTTTCTACCTAAAAAGTAGCAAAAGCTTGAAATACAGTTCCAAGATTGAAAAGCTGAATTTTTAATGTGTAAAACATGTGTTCTCGGCAGGTTCTTTCAACATTTTTTATTAAGTAGTCTCTGTCTTGTTCATACAAGCTCTTCATAGGCTTTTGAACCAAAATGAGGTTTCTGAAATAAACAATGCACAACCAAACTTGAAAAGAAACTAGTTACTTAACTAGTTTTCTTTATGCCATGTTTCATTCATTTGTGTCACGTTTTAACGGAAAGTTTATAAACAGTTTTGGCCAAGGATTTCCGTGCATTTAAGTTTTGTCTAGACCAGTGGTTCTCAACCAGAATCAACTGCGTGCGCTCCCTCCCCCCTCAATCTAGGGGAGGTCAACAACGTCCAGAGACAGTCTGGGTCATCAGAACTGGGGTGGGGTTTGCTCCTCGTGTCTGTTGGGTAAATACCACAATCAGTGCACAGAATGGACTTTTCACTACAATACATTATCAGGTCCCAAATGTCAACGGTGCCAGGTTAAGAAGACCTGGTCTAGACAAGGAAAATTACAGCTACTAATGATTAAATGCATTAAGAACAGAAAGATCTTGAATCAAATCTTTTCAGCAGTGTTTGGGATGAACATTACCTCAGTTGCTGAAACAGTTAAACTGCATTATCATTGTGTTCACAGTAGAAGGGCCACAGAGAGGAACTTCAACAAAGCCAAGTACCGCTTAAGTAAAATGTAAAACAAATTTTTCTTCCAGAAAGCAGCTCTAGAGTTCAGTGACAGGCAGATAAAACTACTCATACGAAATGTGAGCTCAATGTCATATTTCACTTTTTTAAACCGGGAGAGTTGTTACCGATTATGATTAACAGAAATTCACTATTTTTTTTTAAATATTTTATTTATTTGACAGAGAGAGATCACAAGTAGGCAGAAAGGGAGGCAGAGAGAGAGAGAGGAGGAAGCAGGCTCCCTGCTGAGCAGAGAGCCCAATGCCTGACTCGATCCCAGGACCCTGAGACCATGACCTGAGCCGAAGGCAGCGGCCTAACCCACTGAGCTACCCAGACGCCCCAGAAATTCACTATTTTAAAAAAGAGGAAATGGGTAAAAGTTAAAAGTAAAAATAATAACCTCTGAGATAACTAACTCTCATTAACGTGTGTACATGCGTGCACGTGCTTGTCTGCATATGTGTATTTTAGTCCTATCTATATCTGAAAGTAAAATGGGTCCAATCAGACATTTGCTTAAAATCTCACTTAAATTATTTACTTCAAGAGTCCCTTTGACAGCCGTGGGGAGGATGGATACAGGAATCTCATACTCAACTAGGGTATCAGGCCAGCAAAGTTTGACCTTAGAATTTTGCTGTAAACCAGGAAAATGCCTAGAGCAAATAGAAACTGCAATTGAGGACACCGAGTATCAGTGACTATCCAAATAGGTGCATCTTTTGTGCTAAAGCTTAACTGGGTTGCGATTTTTAAAATCCAAGACCTTCCAGGTAACATCACAATGGTAAATCCTAAGTAAAGCTTGATGTAGCTATTCAGATGTATTTTCACCAACGGAGTTGGGGGACTGTCAATTACTTGTAGAAGTACAAGGGAGGATGACAGCCGAAATTGGTTTTGATTCAGTGAATGTTGTACCGTTTTCAAATTGCACCAGCTCATGTGAAAGAGTTTGTCCTGTTTTCTTTTCCAATTTTAGGTATCATTTCCAAGATATATAGAAAATCAAGCCGTTCCATTAATTCAATACAAAGCTAAGGAGGTAAACATTGTCAACCCCAAACTCACACACCTAAATCAATTTAACCACTATTACACAAGATTGTAGTAGCCTAAAACCTTTTAAAAAGAGCCACTGATCTTATCTTACAGATGGCTCCCAACCAGGGTTTACCCTAACAGGGCATTCCCTCTCCCAGCTCACTATAATGTGAGGAGGGGTGGGGATTACAACATTCTATCTGGGTATGTGACTCCCCTCTTGCAACAAAACACTCAAAAGAATTTTGGATTTAGTTTAATTTAAAACTGAACTGGCAAGTGTCATAAGTGAGCAACAATTTGATCAAGGTTAGAAATGACCCTGAAACAACCTATTTTTTTTAAAAATTACATCTCTTGTTTGTATACACAAGTGAAAATATGATGCATATTCTCCTATACCACTTTGTAAGACACAAAAGCAGAGAACTTTAATCAGAACTACTGAAACCCATTTCTCTTATAATCACTTCTTAGTTTATCAAACCAATTTCTCTTATAATCACTTCTTAGTTTATCAATATTGATGTAGAGGCAGACCTCAAAACTGTATTCTCATAATAAATCATCAATTTAAAATTCAAGAGTCCCCAAATTAAATCGTGCTAACTTTAAAGATAAAACTGCCAGTTATTTTACAGCAGAGGGTAATGGAACTAGCAGCGAATTGGGGCCCCTGGGTGGCTCATTGGATTGAGCAGCTGACTCTTGATTTCCAAAGGGTTCATGGGATCCATCTCATAGGGGCTCTCTATGAGCTTGGGAGTCTCCCTCTCCTCTGCACCCTCCCACCAAGCTCGCTCTCTCAAGTGTATAAAAACAAAAAACAAAACAACAACAAAAAACACCACACAAAAACCAAAAACAAACAAAATAAACAAACAAACCCCAAAAACAAAAAACCAAAACCCACCAATAGCAGAGAATTGCAAGTCAGGAAAAGCAAGCCTTGGCAAAACCACAGGTGACTCCCAAGAAAAAAGAAGAGGAACATTCTTCTATAAAGGAAAGCAGGAAGCTGGGAGGGCTATTACAAACAAAAAGTGAACTGTTGGGAGGTTTAGTGGCTTCTCACTGAGTTAGGACAGTCTCTCATAGGCTAAGCTGTTGCTGTGAGAGGAGAAAACCTTTTTCATGCTGGTTAGTGAAGTCCTAGCTAAAGTGGCATGGATTTGCAAGGTATGCCTTTGGGGTAATCAGTTGATCTGAAGTGGTGGGCAGCAGTCCCCGACTAGCCTGTGGATTCCATTTTTAAAGGGGGTTCCTTTCCTTTATTTTCAGTTAATTTGAGTATGATCGAGAGAGAGCAGAACTCCCGCTACCAAAGAGCAAGCTGCTTATGTAAGTGGTTATCAACAAAGTAAACAGACTTTAAAAATTATATACTCCATTGAGTGGAATAAAAAAGTTTACAAACCAAGTGGCCATCACTACTTACTAGTTGAATTAAATGCAAGTCTTAATCTACTACAGTTTTACCTACAGTTTTCATCTAGCTTAGCTGAAAATATTAAAGGTGCCCAGACTGCAATATTTGCCTTAAAACTCCTACAGAAAGTGATCAATGAGAAGATCTAATGAATGCCGTCTGAGTCTCTACCAGAGAAAGGTTGAAAAGCACATAGGCAATATTCCGAAATTATTTCTAAGAGTTTCATTAAAAAAGGAAAACACAGGCGGGCGACAAAATTTGACAAACTTGGACTTTTCTCAGCTTTTTCAAGAACGCTGTGGGCAGGTCTTCCCGCCAAGGAAGGTCGACGCGCGTGTACTTCGCTCCAGATTATTACACAAACGGCTGTTTCAGCCGCTCCAGACTCGGCCAGTATGGCTCCCGGCCGCTGAGCCCAACCTTCGGGGCCCGGCAGCGCCCTCGCAGGCTTCGGCCTCAGGCTCCACCTGCCTGCCGACCCCGCCCCTCGCCCTCCAGCACGGAGCCCCGCCCTGCGTTTGGAGTCCGGGCTCCGAGCCGACCCCACCGCTACGCTGCAACTCCGCCCCTCACCCGCTGGCCCCGCCCTATTTTTGCCCCCTCGGGTCTGAACTCGGGCCTCGCCCCAGCCAGGAAACCCTGGCTCCTCGCTCAGAAGGGCCGGTCCCACCCAGGCTTCGGCGGCTAGGGCCCCGCTCCGCCCCCGCCCGCAGGCCCCGCCCCCCGCCAGCTGGCACGTGACACACCCTGGTTGGTGGCCAGGCCCCGGAGCTCCCACTCCGCCCCGGCAGCCAGCCTCGCCCCTGCTCTGCGGCCCCACCCCACGCGGAGAGGCCTGGCCTCCGCGCCGGCCCTGCCTCCTTCCTCCGCGGCCCTCTGTGCTTTTCCACCACCAAGCACTTGTTGTAACTGCGCAAACACGAGTCGCACGCTCCTCCGGCCCGGGAAGTCGGGAGGCGGTGTTTCTCTGGGGGCAGCGGAGGAGGAGTGGGCAGAGAGAGGCACCCAAGGAAGTAGGGAAATCAAGGCACGCGGTCTTGGCAAGCCCCACGGGAGGAAGGGAAGGGGCAAGTGAGGCAACCGAGGGTAGAACTGGCTAGAAACGGCACAGGACAAGCGTTCTCCGCCGTCGCCCGTCCAGCGCGGTGTTTCACGTAACTGTCGGGCCGCGTCAGCAGAAACTTTACAAAGCCGCGTCTGACAGAGCGCTCGGCGCCGCCTCGCTAGGTGCCCGCTTCCGGCTGGCAGGGAGCTGCACGGGCGGCTGCCCGGGCGCCGCAGGCCGGAGAGAAAGGGCCTTCCAGCTCAGGGAAAATGGCCACGGGCGCCCGGACGCGCGGCGGCGGCGGCGACGGCGGCGGCGGCTCCGGGGGGGAGGGCGGGGCGGCCCGTCGGGCCCAGAGACACCCCCACGCCCAGCCGTCCGCCGCCCGCCTCCGCGCCGCGGGAGGAGCCGGGCCGGGGGCGGGGCGAGGGCCGCCTGCCGGGAAACCTGGAGCGCGGGCGGAGGGCGGCGCGGAGCGGTGCCTGCTGGGAGCCGGCCTCGCCTGAGCTTTGTTGCACAACCTCGGCCCGGGCCGCCCGGGCCGCTCCTGCGCCGCGGCCTCGGGGCGGCAGCGCGGTGGTGACGCCCGGTGCCACCCCGGCTCGAAGGCACCGGGAATTTCTGAACTTGCTTCATCATTCACCTGCCACCGCCCCCCCCCCCCCCCCCCCCCGGCTTCTATGTTACCCCTTCTTCCTGCAGCGCCGGCTCCGGCAGCGCCGAATCAGACCCGGGATGTGTGCGCTGTTGGCGCGGCTGAGGGAAACCAACGCGGGACTGTTGTTAATGTGCAGGAAAGGAAAAGTACTCTTAGGGCCGGTGCCTAGAAACGCGTCCCCTCCCCTTCAAACCGTCTACAAAGCTCGTCTCTGGCAACAAATAAAAATAGATAAAACTCTTCGGGTGGCGAATGATTAAGTCAGAAGCTGACAGCCGGGCAGGAAGGGAAGAGCAGGAGAGCCACAGGGCCAGGGCCGCGGAGCGACGAGAGGGCCCCGGCGCGAGGCAGGGGCGCGAGGCAGGGGCCCCGAAGCGAGGGGACGGCGCGCTCCGCACTGGCCCGCGGGCGGCCGCTTCTGAAAGATCGTCTTCAAGTCTCCGAGGGCAGATATTGAAAGTTTTGGTTTTTCCAAAATGCTTATCCAAATGTGTTCATGATCAAATCACCCACTGAGGTTATATATAATTTATAGCCACAAATACCAGATTATTTCTTTTTTGGAGAAAAGGAATCAAGTAGATTCATAAAAGAAAGCACAGACACTAAGAAAATAACTTCCTGAGTTACACACAAGAGTTATGTGGAGGGAGGTAACAATGGTTTGAGGAAAACTAAGAAAAATCAGAGAAAAATAATTTGGAGGAAACACTTAAAACACTACTCGGCAATATTTCGAATCTCTAGATGAATAAGAGAAATGACTAAAATTAGGCTTCATTGCTGTTTATAGGAAACCATTTCTCATTCAACTCTACCTACTGTTTACAGTACCAACAAGACCAGTGACAGAAAAACATCATGATGGTGTATACACTAAGAACTCAAAAATTTACAAACCCTTAGTCAAATTTTAAAGTTTGGATTTTTTAAAGAGGTGCTTATTAAATTTATCTTATTTAAACATCTTACTTTTAAGGTACCGATACACAATTACATGGCTAGATAACATTTTTCAATAGAAAGGTTTGCCCACGTACCTTTTACTTTTTAACTTTAAATTAAATCCCTTATGAATTTCTGAACTAGCACCAGGCTGTTAGAGAGTAATGTATATTAAACGATAGTATTTATAAGGTTAAAAAGCAAGAATAAAGAGAACTACCCAAGTCCGAATTGGTCAATTCATCAGTGAGGAAATACTCAAAAGTTATTTATACTCCCATTTATCCCATTTATTTTCTGAATATTACTAATTATCATAACAACATGCTTTACTAAATGGTTTTCAATCTTACTGCAAAGCTTTTTAAAACCTCAGAGTTATTTCCTTAAGAGCAAATTTTTCTTGTTTTATAAGCACTATCCCTCTCTCCTGAAATTACCTACATTCTCCTCCTATCTCTCTTACAGCCATTTTTTGGTCTTTTGCTGCTTTACAGTCCTCCAAATTGTGCCAACTGGTTGGTTGGCAGGTAGGCAGTTATTTCTATATGTGCTCATGCACCCAAGTCAAGAGGAAAAGGCAGGGAAATAAAAAACACTTAAGGGATCTAATGACATGCTAAGATGCTCTAGTTCAAGAAAGATAATGGCCGTATGTGAGAGGAGTCAGGATGACACCCTCATTTTCAACTTGGTGGGCTGAATAGCAGCATGGTTATGTCATTACTAGCAACTAGAGATTGGTTTGGGGCTCTTTACTCTGGTATGCTTGTGGCATACCGGCGGAGGAGACAGCCAGCTGGCAAGAGGAAGTACAGGTCACAGGACCTCTACTCAAGACTGCACACCATGGAGCCACAGGCAAGGAGAAGATAGTTGGGTTCATAGGGGTGGATGCCTGAGCTTTTAAGAGAAAAGCATGCAGAATGAGATGAGAACAAACCCTCAAAGAGAACCTTCAGTGAGCACGGAGATGTAAAGGACACAGTTCCTCCTTCCTTTGCTGGAAGCAACAGCCAACTAAGTTAGAAATACCAGGACTTCAGAATTGCTATTCCGCCTTATCCAGGGAGAAACAGAAATTAAGAGCTTGGACACAGTAAGACTACCTGGACCTGAATCTGACTCCGAGCAATGGCTTTGTATTCTAGGGCGAATTTCTTAGTATCCCTGTGCCTCAGGTTCCTCAGGTATAAAGCAAGAAGAGTAAGGACAGCAAGTGGTTGTTAGGAGAGTTAAACAGCAGTTATCATCATCTAGTCACTCCCCAAATCCGGTTTTTCGGTTTTTCGTATCCATCCAAGCCTTTATTCCTGTTAGCACTACCTTAGGAGAGGGCCTTGTCTCTCCTTTTAAAACCCAGAATTCTGTGAAACTGGTTTCCTTGACACCAGGCTCTTTCCCACCCATTATCTTTCTAAGTGCTTGTCTTTGTCTTCAGCAAACACAGATTTGAATGTTACTCTGCTCAAAATCCTTCAGCATATCAGAACTGGGTGCAGACTCCCTACCTTGGGAGAAGGGGCCCTGGGGAGTCTGTTTCTCATCTGCCAAGCGGTTTCATCTCCCTGCACTCATTCCTTTAATCACCCTCTTTGGTGACTTGTGTGCTGAACCTATTTTTTTCAGGCCTTTATTCATATTGAGCCCTTCACTTTCCCTCTAATTTTGCCCTTTTGAAATCCCATGCTTCCTTCCAAGAAGACTTTTTTGATCCCTTCACTTCAACAGACTTTACTGCACTTTGTAAACTACTGGATTGAATTGATTTAATCATGTTAATGTAACCATATACATGTCTATTTTCCTCTTAGATCCCTGAAAACAGGGTCCATCCATTCTGCATTTATGTGTATTATCCAACACGTAAACCCCTAGAAAGTGTGCTACACAGAGTAGGTACTAAATCAAAATCATAGAAACTTGAGAGAGGATGGAAATCAAACATTATCACACACCAGCAATACAAATCCTTAGATATTATAAGTAGGAGTAAGGTTAAGACCCAAAAATTCTCTTTCTCATATGTATATAAGGAATCCTTAAATAGCTGTATTTGAATAAGTATCTTCAGGAAGTGGAGGATTTTCTTTATCATCATAAAAAAGAGGTGGGCAGTTTTTATTTTTTTTAAATTACAACTTATTTTTGAGCACTTTTCCCCCCCCCTAATACAGTCAGTTTCCACGTTTGAAAATATTTAGGCTCTTAGACATTTGTACCACACAGAAGTTGCTGGGCTATGTTTACTTTGAACTTCAAAGCACCATCTGAGAAGGTGAAGCATTCTAAATGAGAGATCCTCTTATGGACTGTCCTTGGTCAGATTGACAGTGCTTTGCTTCCAGATGAATGAGGTCCGGTCTCAGGAGAGAGACCAAAAAAAGGATAAGCAATCATCTAGAAGAACATGAATTTTTATTTTATTGGAATTCCACTAGCTCATTCCTAAAAAAAAAAAAAAAAAAAGGTGCTAACCAATTAATTACTTTATTAAATTGGCTACTTAAAATCCACTTTGGAACAAGGTAGAAAGTAAAAATATGTTTCATAAAATCCAATAGTCATTTTTATAGAAATTATAGCCAAAACAAACAGAGAACATCTTGCATTGGTCCCCAACAGATGTTATACTGGTTGCAAGTATTACTTCTGAGTAGCTCAATAAACGTGAATTATTTCCCCAATCTGCCCTTCGCAAAATTCTCTGTAATCAACAAAGATGGCTTTAAAAATTACCAGAACTGTTGCTGGATTGCCAGAGGCTTCCGCACTGGGCAGTGACATTAGAAACAAGAGTAACCAATCAGTAACAAATCCACAAGCAGGGACAACTCATTTGGGGTATGTTGTGGGAAGGGGTTGTTTTCAGTGTAGCTTTGTCTACAGCAGTGCTGTCCGAAAGAAACATAATGCAACCACATATGTAATTTAGAATTTTCTAGTACCTACATTAAGAAAAGCAAAAGTAAAACGGTGAAATTAAGAAGATATTTTCTCAGACCCCAAATACCCCAAATACTATCATTTCAACATGTACTCAATATAAAAATGAATGAGATATTTCACCTTTCTTAATGCTATGTCTTCAAAATCCAATGTGTATTTTATAGTTGCAGCGTATCTCAATGTGGAATAGCCACAGTTCAGCTCAACACCCATATCAGATAGGTCAAGATATGTTGGTGGTGAAGGCTGGAGAAGACTGGAGATTGGGTCATGTACTTTAAATTATACTGAGGAGGCCTTTTTAACTAAAGATACCACTGCATAAAGGGTATCCATGATTACGGATATAAAAGTAAAGTACAAAGCATTAAAAGAAGATCTATAAAGATTAACCTTGTAATGGTTCTAATAAAGCAAAAAATTGCAGCCACCTGCACAAGTGCACAAATTAGTCACATGTCTTGTGAGAGACAGAAAGGAAAGAACCATTTCTACAGACCCTTCCCGGGACCACACTGGGAACTGTGACTAGTTGTGAGAAGTCTCCAGTGGAGATCTTTTCCAGCTCTAGAAAAGGGCTCTGATCATTCTGAGACAATCTTCCCTATTTTAAAGGCAGTGAAGCAGCAGCGACCTCACTGGAACCTTGCCTTCCTTCGGGGAGGGTGGCTGGAGCTGCATGTAGCGGTTGGGCAGTGTAATGCTGTGACGGGCACAGGGACGGTGGACCCAATCCTACAATTTTATTCCCATGCCAGGGATGAAAGCCCCAAAAGGAAGACAGAAGGGCAGCAATGACAGTGTGAGAGAGTGGACACCCGCTACACCGCAAATCAGGACACCCACCTACTTCCGGAGAAACAGGCTGTTGAGGTGTTCGCTTCTAATGAGTGGGTCACCTTTCAAATAAATCCAATCAGCTCCAGAAATATCAATGTAAAAACATTACCTTCTTCATCGAGCTATCACAGACACTCTTATCAATTTACCTGAACAATCCCACCCACTCCTATGGCTTCAGGAAGCAAATATTTCAATGCATCCTAAGGTTTTATCTTCATCTCCTCTCCAGGAGCCCCAGGACTGACCAGGCTTCTCTGAACGCATATACCGAACAATCTCATAAAGATGTTCCCTCAAAAACCTTGAATTTAACAAGCCAAAACCTAAAATAAATTTCTCTTATCATCCCACCGATTCAAACCAGCTTCTGTGTTCTCTTTGTTCAGCTGATGACAAACTGTCTGCCTGAGCCTGAAACTTCGGAATTTACCCACGCCGCCGGCCACTGCTCCCACCAGGAATCATAGCGCCGTCTTCCCTTCTGCTTCAATTTCGGCTCTTGTCACTTCTTTACTCTTCACAGTACAGCTGAAACTTAACTCACCAAACATTGCCGAAGGACCTACTGCGTGTCACGCATTGTGTGAAATACGCTGGGTATGAAAGATGCGTGTGGTACCCACGTTACCTCCTCTTCCCTGTAACTCAGGTCAGCCAACTCTTCCTCAACACACTGAATGATACTGATCTGGTTCTTTGTTTCCTACCTTAGCCTGGAAGTTCCTAGGAGATAGAGACTGATGTGTTCGGCTATACCTTTTTTTATCCTGGCGTAATACAGGGACAGCACAGTATTTAGTACACAGAAGGCAATCGATAAACTCTGCTGAATAAAGAAACGTACATTTGGCTTCAGTTTACAAAGGAAACGTAACTCTTCCATTGGTGATGCTATCTAAAGGTTTATAATTAACTAAAACCTAATCTCTTCTTCAGTTTTAGAATTCAGATGATCTTCCTTCTATCAAAAAGCTGTTTAAATCAGTGGAGTTGATATTATCATCCCACTTTGCATTACACAAGGTAATGATCAGAAATCCAGAAATTTTCATGTGAAGTTTTTACATCTATACAGCCAAGTACATGTACTGGTAAGATGGGGGGGGGGGGGAATGCTTATTTCCATAGCAATGCAATTACAAATAAGTCTTCACCCACGTTAAGTACAGAGAGACCATATCTTCCGACCTTTAATCTCACAGGACCCAAGTTACTAGTGATTCATAGCATATCTCTCCTCAGTTTACAACTCACACAGCAGCTAATTTACTAAATACAGCATCAGAGTGCTTTGAAAGACTTGAAACTGAGTTTGCCTAACTTACCCTGGGAGGAAATTTCATGAGAGGATATTAGATTAGCTCACAGAGTAGGTTGTGGAGAACGAGGATTAGAAAACAAGTAAGAGACAAGTGAGAGCAGTCAACAAATAATTTGCCCAGAATGTCACCCCCAGCATTTCTAATAATTGACACACAATGCTTCCAATATGTGTAGACTGCTGACTTCTGTATGGCTTCCTCAAGCAACAGTGGCTTCTAGATCTTTAAATTCTCTCTTCTAGCTTATAGATGGCTGCCTTCTCTCTCTACCCTCCCTCCCCTCTTCTCTGTGCTCAAGCTAAGAGGGCTCTCTGGTGTTCTTTCCTCTTCTTAAAAGGATATAAACTCTAACAGATTAGAGCCCTTCCTTTATGGCCTCGTACAATTTCAGTTCCCTCCCTAAAGGGTCTATCTCCCAATAGAGTCACATCAGGAGTAAGAGCTTAAATGTGTGAATTTTGGGAAAAGCAATTCATTCTTTAACACCAGCCATCTATAGAGGACCCCTTACCACTTCAAGTCTGTTTACCCCCTTAAGCCTGATTTCCTTATGATAAAAGACTATATTCTCTATATCTTTGTTATACATTAAATGTGGTCACAAAAATGCTTCCACGTTTCCACTGACACATGGGATTTCTTTCCCCTCCCTTTTAATTTGGGCAGATGCTGGAACGATTTGGACCAACAGATTAGAGTGGAGGTAACATTGTTGCAGGTTCCAGGTGGAGGCCTCAAGAAACCAGCAACTTCTGGGGTCCCTGAGTGCACAGCTGGTTAAGCACAGGACTCTTGATCTCAGCTCAGGTCTTGAGCTCAGGGTGGTGAGTTCAGGCCCAGGACTGGGCCCCACACTCGGTGTGGAGACTACTTTAAATAAATAAATAAATAAATAAAATAAAGAAGGAAAGAAAAGCTTCCACTTCCAATCTTTTATAACAATTCCTTTTGTATCCAAGCCTTCACAATTCATGGAAGCCCAAGGATAAGCCAATATTAATATTAAGAAAGCACCACGGAAGAACCCACATGGGGAGAAATCTCAGCCGCCCGCTCTCCGCTCTGACTGCTTTCAGGAGACAGCAGGCAGCAACCTGCCAGTCAGGTAAGTGCATCATCTTGGAAATGAGGCCTTCAGCCTGGCTGATACCATGCAGAGAAGAGTAATGTTACCCTGGATGAAAATCACGAACATACCGTTCTTTGTAAAGCCACGACGTTATGGGGGGGCCTTGCTACCAATAGGGAACTCTCTGCCCACTGTGCTCAGGTTCTCTGTGCTCATGAAAACAGCGTCTGAAGCATTCTGAAGTTAACATCTAATGTATAAAGGAATAATGAACACATCGGGTTCCACACAAGAGGAAATGAATGTTAAAGGAGTGTTTGTTTGTTTGTTTGTTTATTTTTTATAAACTTATATTTTTATCCCCAGGGGTACAGGTCTGTGAATTGCCAGATTTACACACTTCACAGCACTCACCAAATCACATACCCTCCCCAATGTCCATAACCCCACCCCCCTTCTCCCAACCCCCCTCCCCACAGCAACCCTCAGTTTGTTTTGTGAGATTAAGAGTCACTTATGGTTTGTCTCCCTCCCAATCCCATCTTGTTTCATTGATTCTTCTCCTACCCCCTTAAGCCCCCATGTTGCATCACCAATTCCTCATATCAGGGAGATCATATGATAGTTGTCTTTCTCTGCTTGACTTATTTCGCTAAGCATGATATACTCTAGTTCCATCCACGTTGTTGCAAATGGTAAGATTTCATTTCTTTTGGTGGCTGCATAGTATTCCATTGTGTATATACACCACATCTTCTTTATCCATTCATCTGTTGATGGACATCTAGGATCTTTCCATAGTTTGGCTATTGTGGACATTGCTGCTATAAACATTCGGGTGCACGTGCCCCTTCTGATCACTACGTTTGTATCTTTAGGGTAAATACCCAGTAGTGCAATTGCTGGGTCATAGGGCAGTTCTATTTTCAACATTTTGAGGAACCTCCATGCTGTTTTCCAGAGTGGTTGCACCAGCTTGCATTCCCACCAACAGTGTAAGAGGGTTCCCCTTTCTCCGCATCCTCGCCAGCATCTGTCATTTCCTGACTTGTTGATTTTAGCCATTCTGACTGGTGTGAGGTGATATCGCATTGTGGTTTTGATTTGTATTTCCCTGATGCCGAGTGATATGGAGCACTTTTTCATGTGTCTGTTGGCCATCTGGATGTCTTCTTTGCAGAAATGTCTGTTCATGTCCTCTGCCCATTTCTTGATTGGACTATTTGTTCTTTGGGTGTTGACTTTGCTAAGTTCTTTATAGATTTTGGACACTAGTCCTTTATCTGATATGTCGTTTGCAAATATCTTCTCCCATTCTGTCAGTTGTCTTTTGGTTTTGTTCACTGTTTCCTTTGCTGTGCAAAAGCTTTTGATCTTGATGAAATCCCAATAGTTCATTTTTGCCCTTGCTTCCCTTGCCTTTGGCGATGTTCCTAGGAAGATGTTGCTGCGGTTGAGGTCGAAGAGGTTGTTGTCTGTGTTCTCCTCAAGGATTTTGATGGATTCCTTTCTCACATTGAGGTCCTTTCCATTTTGAGTCTATTTTCGTGTGTGGTGTAAGGAAATGGTCTAATTTCATTTTTCTGCATGTGGCTGTCCAATTTTCCCAACACCATTTATTGAAGAGGCTGTCTTTTTTCCATTGGACATTCTTTCCTGCTTTGTTGAAGATTAGTTGACCATAGAGTTGAGGGTCTATTTCTGGGCTCTCTATTCTGTTCCATTGATCTATGTGTCTGCTTTTGTGCCAGTACCATGCTGTCTTGATGATGACAGCTTTGTAATAGAGCTTGAGGTCCGAAATTGTGATGCCACCAACTTTGGCTTTCTTTTTCAATATTCCTTTGGCTATTCGAGGTCTTTTCTGGTTCCAAATAAATTTCAGGATTATTTGTTCCATTTCTTTGAAAAAGATGGATGGTACTTTGATAGGAATGGCATTAAATGTGTAGATTGCTTTAGGTAGCATAGACATTTTCACAATATTTATTCTTCCAATCCAGGAGCATGGAACATTTTTCCATTTCTTTGTGTCTTCCTCAATTTCCTTCATGAGTACTGGGCCTCTTTGGTTAGGTTTATTCCTAGGTATCTTATGGTTTGGGGTGCAATTGTAAATGGGATTGACTCCTTAATTTCTCTTTCTTCTGTCTTGTTGTTGGTGTAGAGAAATGAAACTGATTTCTGTGCACTGATTTTATATCCTGACACTCTACTGAATTCCTGTACAAGTTCTAGCAGTTTTGGAGTGGAGTCTTTTGGGTTTTCCACATATAGTATCCTATCATCTGCGAAGAGTGATAGTTTGACTTCTTCTTTGCCGATTTGGATGCTAAAGCCGTATTTTGATACACAGCTTTACAAGCTCTAAACTACTGGCCTGATAGGAAATAGGACATATATAATACTACAAGGTAGATAAAAACAAATGACATCAAAATTAAACCAACAAAATGTTCTGGTGAACTGAAAAAGAAGAGCAGAAGACTGAGGAATATACACTTTAGGAATCTTGAGGTTGCAAGTGTAGAAAACCTGACTCATATTGGCTCAAATGCTCTAGGAAATTTACCAAATAACATAAACATACAGTCCTGGAAAAGGGCAAGGTCAAAGGTACAGCACGCAACTCTTGTCTATGAGGTCGAGAGTTCAAGCCCCAAGTTGGGCATGAAGCCTATTTAAAAAAGGGAAAGGTAGGGTTCTGGTTGGTGGTGGTTCAGTGACTCAGCAAGGTCACTCAAGACCTCCTTTTTTCCAAATTTCGCTTGCCCTCTAGCACACCTCTAGTGTGGTGTCCGCTGAAGCCTAAATCGGCATTTCTTGTAGTCACAAAATGGCTGCTGTAGCTGCAGAGAGTTTCTATGCTTCCTTTCTCAATTTCCAAGAGAGAAAGGGTTTCTCTGCTGGAGAGTAATGAGGGTACTTTCCCAGAAGTTTCCATCAGATACGTGCTAGCATCTCAGGCATTTGCCTATTCATCAACAAACTGTCTCTGGATTCAGAAGTGGGAAATACAATGTTGTTTTTTCCCCAAGTTTCATCTTTGTGGGGTGGGGGACAGAGACTACCCGCAAGAGAAAACAGATTATGTGCTGATCCATCAAAAACAAACAAAAAAAATCCAGCAAATATTCAATAACATCGTCAAAAATATCATGACGAACAAAGGTTTTTGTGTGTGTCCATTAGCAATGCACAAAGTCAAAGCACTGATCTCAAGGAAGGCAATGAGTGTAAGGTTCCTACAGTGCTGGCCGGAGTTACCGAATATACCCATGTGGTCGGCTCCTTTAATAGATTTTCGCTTGTCCCTTCTGTTCTGTTCAGGTATGCCACTGAATTCCCTTTGTGCTGACATCTAATTTGGCTAAGGTGCAATCAGTTTCTAGTCAGCACAGAAAAAAACAAGTTCATGAGATCGTGTGCAAGCACCCCTCAACTTTCAATACCCTCTCGACCCAACTTCCGTATTGGTATTTAATATGAACATTGGGACGCCAGGCTCGCGTTGAGCAAAAACACACTGAAATTCTTGGCTCAGGACAGATGCTATCTTCAGTAATAGTTACCTAATCTGGTAAATAAATGCCCTTTGACCAACCAAATGGGAATTGATGTAAGGCAGTAATAGTGCTCCTAGCTTTTATTTTTATCATTAGGCTCAACTGAAACCTCAGTTCGGGGGGGGGCAACAGTTTTTTTTTTTTTTTTTAATTTAATTTAATTTATTTGACAGAGATCACAAGCAGGCAAAGAGGCAGGCAGAAAGAGAGGAGGAAACTGGCTCCCCGCTGGGCAGAGAGCCCGATGTGGGCTCAATCCCAGGACCCTGGGATCATGACCGGAGAGGAAGGCAGAGGCTTAACTCACTGAGCCACCCAGGGCGTCCCCGGGGGACAACAGTTCTGACCCTGCATTCTTTTCCTGCCATCACTGCATGAAGTGAGAACTGCTTAGTCTGAAGGCTTCAGAAAGAACTGGCTCTAAAAGGCAGGGCACAGAGTTGCTCCTTCCTGGGAATTGTCTCAGAAGACAAGTAGCTTAAACAGAGATCCAGCCCTGGAGGCATGGACTACTACTATGAGACCACGAGATGCCTCGGGCAATGTTAGAACAGTAAGAGGACTAGCTCAAAAACTTCACATCCTTTTTAAAAACACCATCTCTTAAGGTTTTCTACTGTACATATTACTTGGGCACACTTGTTGCTTTCATTGGTATTTTACAGCGATATTGACAAGCCTGAAAGAAGAGTACTGGATATGGAGAGTACTTCTCACCACATCGAGGAGGAAAAATGAAAGCTCAATAGGTTAAATGAGCTGTCTGAGACCACAAACATAGTTATTTGAGAAAATCAGACGAAACCTAAGTTTCCTGAACTTAGGTCAGTGCTGTCTGTACTATACTATATCCATTCCAATAAGGTCTTGCTCTACATTTGGTGAGAATTAGCTACAACCTGAAGAATCTTTAGGTTAGAGCCAACCAGTGACCACCGCGGCCAGGTGTATATCAGCAGCCTGTTGGTACAGGGAGCCCTTAGCTAGCCTCCAATGCACCTTTCAACTGGGCCAAAATGTAGCCCACATCTCTAGCAGGTATTCCCAATCTAAGTGACTTTGTTCCTGTTCTGATCCAGTGGTCTGCTGAGAGGGGAGTCCTTGTCCTGTGCTTCACTCGCCGCCACCCCCCCACCCCACCCCGCATTCCCCTACCCGCCTGTCCCAGCTCCCTCTGGCAATCAAGACATTCCCACCAGCTGATAAGGAAACGCCCTGCCCAGATGGTGCTGCTACACCTGCTCCAGACACAGAATGCCCCACACTCTAGACAACTTTGACGTCTTGAAATTTTTACTTCTGGACGCAATTCTTGGAGGCCAGCTCTTAACTAAATTAACTAGTCTCTTTTCAGCTGAGCTGGACCTTTGCCCTTGTAACCTACTTTATGCAGAACAGTTTGAAACCCTGCATCTCTCTTAGCTTTTATTTCTTAGAAACAATTTACCTCTTCCAAAAACATTAATTTTTACTCTACAGAGTGTACCACTAAAAAAAAATGAGGTTAAACTGTAACACAAGAAAAACAGGTTAAATATGAGAAGAACAGCAAGGGTGGTTCAAGTAATGAATTTAACTAAAAGAGCTAAAAATTGGGGGAGGGGGGGTCGTGGATTTATAGAAGCCTTAAAAAGTCACATGATATACTTTACAGATGTCTGGATCTCATTTCCAGAGATTCTGCTGTAAGTGATCTGGAGGGTGACCTGGGCATGAGGAGTTTTAAAGCTCCCAGGTCTTGCCACTTTCTCAACTAAGGCTGAAAATCACTGCCAAAAGTAAAATTTGGCTGGAAAATGTTCTAGATCTGCACTGTTCAATAGAAATATAAGACACAAACATATTCCACATGGAGAATTTAAAATTTTCTAGTAGTTTGTATTAAGAAGAATTTTTAAAATTCTCATAAAAAATTTATAATAATAAAAATAAAAATAAAAAAATTTAATAATCTATTTTGCTTGACTCAATAAACACTAGCTTTTCAAGATGGAATCAATATAAACTATATATTAATGAGATATTTTACATTCTTTTTTTCATGCCAATGTGGTATCACCCAACCTATGCTGGCTGGTTGCTTTTACAAAAGGAAACCTTTGCACTTGTATGCAAAAACATTTAGGCACAGAAAGTCATTCATTCTGAGTGGGGGACCAGCTCCAAGGTTGACCAAAGCTGTGGGGATCATACACCGCAGAACCCTCAGCATTAGCAGATTTGGATTACAGGAATTTCCAGATGCCACTGCCTCTCCCCCAACCCTGAATTCCACCTCTTTGAGAACCAGTTTCCTATTGAACAGTATCCTCCTTCAAATAAATTCCCGGTATTTCTGTGCTTCTGATGGGGAACCTGCAGTGGCATCCTATGTGGGCACTGACGGTATAGCGTCAAGGTTTTCCTTCTATACACAGAAGTCCAAGTGCATCTCACAAAGGCTTCAGGTCTGAACACAAGTGACGGTAACGGAAAGATACCCTGGATCACATTTCTCTACCGCAGGGGACTGTGACTGCTGCAACCAGTCCTGCCAGCCAGGGCCTCTAAGTCCCTGGAGCAAAGCTCTCAGACTCTTCCGCTGTCCTGCCACAAGATACGAGCTCTCCCAATCTGGCTGCACCAGAAGCACACGTGAGCGGACTCGAACCAGCTCTCCATACCATCTTCCCCTATAGCACAGCTGAGCAAAGGAACCGCCTCTCAGATGAACAAAAAGCAAGAACGACTGGTATTCCCTTTTTAAAGACCACTGGGTGGGCCAGGGAACCTGCGGCAGAAGTGAAACAGAAGCAGCTTTGGCTTCTGCCTCCCTCTGTCCCTGGCCAGCTGGGTGAGGAGCCCAGGGCAGGCAAATCCATGAGACATGTATGGGGTTTTTCTCATGTGTGAAACGGGCAAAATAATACCTTTGTTTTTTGCAAAGCTGTTGTGAGGGCTCCAAATAATAAGTAAGTAAAACAACGAGCAAAATGCCCAGACCAGACCAGTGTTCAATAAATGGGAATGATCTACCTCTGAAACAAATAATACATTATATGTTAATTAGTTGCATTTAAATAAAAAATAATAAAATAAATGAGTGATTATTAAATGTTCAAAGTAGAGAACAGGGAGATTAAATAAACAAAAATACATAAGCAGCATCTGCAGTGACAATTATTACTGAACACTACTAATATATAAGCCACTTGCATTCCTATTTTCCTCCAAAATACCCATTTCATAACATTAAGCATCCAGAAGTCCCGTGAATGTCAGTAACCCTCTTTGGAGTCATAAATCACAGAGCAGCAAGGCCTCAGTAACTTCTGTCTCTGTTAATTTGGAGTGAGCTCTGATACAAAGGTCTTCTAAGTTGATCAATATTGCAAACAAATCAAGAGAATTGAAGCGAGTTAAAGTTAAAAAGTTGATTGCATTGTTTATAGATTTCCATAATCAGAACAGGTCTAATGATGTTTTAAAAAGCCCTGAAATGCTCTCACTGAAAACAGTTTATTTTGATTTTTTTTTAAGGTTACCGTCAGACTAGTGGGAACCACTCCCTCCCCCGCCTTGTTCACTGGTTTGTTAAGTTTTTCGCTCTTCTGTTCTTTCAGTGGTTTTCCTTGACATTTTACCACACATATGGAACTCAACAAAATCTCCCTTTCTGGACAGTAAAAGGACTTCAGTTGCCATCTGCCTCTTTCGGGCTTACATTCTCTTGTTGAACAATGCTGCAGTTCTTTTACTATTTAATTCCACAGATTAGACACAATTTTTATACCATGTTTGCTTGGCTTTACCTGTATTTCTGCCTTCTACCTGCTTACTATATTCTGTCTTACCTCTCAGCCATTCCTTCTGGGATAATTTTTCTTTCTCTTGAATTACATCCTACAGAAGTTCCTTTAGAGGAAATGTAGAGGTCTTTCGGAGATTAAACTCCGCTGTTTCCATTTTGTCCTAATTCTAGAACAAAACCCATGTAGATATTTTTCCTCCTTCTAGATTCTACAGGACTACAGAAATTTGCTACGAATTCTCACTATTTCTTAATAGCCGTCTGTTCTTTTTCTCTGGCTGCTTTCAAAACTTTGTCTTTTACAATTTATAGTTTGATAATGTCTAGACATACATTTCTATATGTAAATTTGGAATACACACACTATGCTTCCTAGATCTGTGGATTCCTTATTTTCATAATTCTGACAAATAACTCTAACCTTTGAAATATGCAACACAGGTATCAAGATAGTACAGAAAGACCATGGTAATAAATGTTAAGGTATTTATGCATTTAAATTCATTTATAATAGAAGACAAATCCTTTGATACCATCCGCATTAACATTTCATAAAAATAAATAAAACACATTACAATTAAACTATGGACCACTGTGTCTATTGTGATATGGGTTTTCATGGACCACAGCTCATAAAAACAACTTTGTGATGACAGAATTCTTTTCTCCAAGACGTCAAAATATATTTATATTTTTATCTTATGCTTCATCATGAAAGTTCCCACAGCATAAACCGATCTAGCACATCACACCTATTAAACTTTCTTTGCTTTTTTCTAGTTAGTCCATCTTAACTAATCGAAACACAACCACTACATAATTTGTTCTTGGCTCTAACTACCGACTAAAGGTATAGGATTCACATGAAAGGGAGTTTATGATTGAACTACAATACTTCTAGGGTGCCTGGGTGGCTCACATGCTTGGGCGTCTGCCTTCGGCTAAGGTCCTGATATCGGGATCCTGGGATCCACTCCCCACTCAGAAGGGAGTCTGCTTCTCTCTCTCCCTCTGCCTCTCCCCCCTCGCTCATGTGCTTCCTTTCCTTCTCTGAAATGAATTAATAAAATCTTTTTTAAAAAGAACTGTAGGGGCACCTGGGTGGCTCAGTGGGTTAAAGCCTCTGACTTCCGCTCAGGTCATGGTCCCAGGGGCCTGGGATGGAGCCCCCAGTTGGGGGTGGGTCTCTGCTCAGCGGGGAGCCTGCTTCCTCCTCTCTCTCTGCCTGCCTCTCTGCCTACTTGTGATCTCTGTCAAATAAATAAATAAAATCTTAAAAAAAAAATAAAAAGAACTGTAATACTTGTACCATAATTAGAGCTCAAAGGAATTGCAAAATGCTTAAATATCAATATAATTATCTTATAATTATGTTCATTTTTTCTATTTCCTTAAATATCAATCCTCCATATGTTCAATGGTAAGAATACAAAAATCCTTGCTAAGGCACCAAAAGTTTATTGTACATGCACTGAAAACAAAAGGAAATGATAAAGTTCTAAAAAAAAAAAAAAATGAAATTGAGAATGGTTTCCCTATTTACTTTGGTCCATTCCACACCTCTCCCCACAAAGCAACAGGTTTTAAAAACCAGAAACACACAACACAGGAGGAGAAAAAGTAAACTCTGAGATATTCTGGTCTTTGGATCTTCTTCAGGCTGTTGCTAAACAGGTGCAATTAAATACGCAGGTTCTTTGTCTTTCTTCGTTAAAAAGTTAAACCATTAAATTTTCTAGGTGGGTGGTTTCACTTATCATACTCTACAAATTTCCTACAGAACTGAAGAGAATGAAGTAGCAAATTTCATTGTGAAAAACAAAAGAGGTCGTGCCTACTTCTTACAGTGCAGGGTTAACCACTCGGGGAAAGAGTTTTCACTTCCACGCATGCACAACTTCCATGTAGATAAATTTACACAAGTTGCTTTGCCTAAACTGATCGGAAGCTCTGCTGCATTAGAAGACAGTTATTTTTTGCAGGCAATGAGGCCAAAATACACGAATGCTTACAAAATGAGACAGCAGTCTAGAATCTATACTGATCAATACTAAGAATAGCTCTGCCGTATTCAAAGGTACCTAAAGATGGAGGGTGGGGGAAAGAGAGGGAGAGAGACTGAAAATCTCTGAGTGGAAGCCAGTGAATTAGCAGTCTGTGTGTTATAATTTTAGGTCCAAACAGTTCACTATGCTTCGTTTTAGAAATTCTTATTCCAGGATTCTGGAACGTCCTTTTTATGAGAAGGGATAGGAATTCCTAAGATTGTCCCGTAAATTACCAGAGCATAGCTCCTCACCATCTTTTGGAGAACTGTGGTCGGCCACCTCACATCATATTCTTTGCTCAACAGGAGGACTGAAACAGAGGGAATGCAGGCTGGCGGCCTGTGTTCCAATCCTGACACCACAGGGCTGAGCTCAGGGTTACTTAACTTCTCTGTAAATTGATATAATAAAAAAAAGCAACTGTACCACAGGCTGTTGTGAAGGACTACACAAATTGATACATGTGAGGCACTTAGAATTCTAAGTTATGGGGCGCCTGGGTGGCTCAGTGGGTTAAAGCCTCTGCCGTCGGCTCAGGTCATGATCCCAGAGTCCTGGGATCAAGCCCCGCATCGGGCTCTCTGCTCTGCGGGGAGCCTGCTTCCCCCTCTCTCTCTGCCTGCCTCTCTGCCTACTTGTGATCTCTGTCTGTCAAATAAATAAATAAAATCTTTAAAAAAAAAAAAAAAGAATTCTAAGTTATGTTCACTAATATTAGTATCATTAGCAAATAAGCTTGAATTAAATGTGTGAAGTCATGTGCGTTTTACCTCATCATAAACAGCAATGAAGTTTATGGGATTTTTTGGTGCTGATCAGATAAAGCTTCTGTATCTTAGGTAGTGTCGTAGAGCAAGTACTTGCAGACTGCTGAATACAACTATACAGACAGAATACTCTAGAAACAAGTGTCTCTTACTAGCCCTTTCACCAAGAGAAATCCATTTTCCACGTTGCATGCCGTCGCCTAGTTGAGGGCCAATCTGTCAGTGCTCCATGCTTTCCC
This sequence comes from Mustela nigripes, assembly GCF_022355385.1. Lineage (NCBI taxonomy): Eukaryota > Metazoa > Chordata > Mammalia > Carnivora > Mustelidae > Mustela > Mustela nigripes. The sequence goes on along the minus strand of NC_081561.1, from coordinate 139,729,478 downwards.
AACGGCCTCCTTGCCCCTCATCACCCCAGTCTACTTCTATTACAAGAAGTCCTCATGGCTAACAGGTCTTGGGTAGCAAGCCAGGTTTCCTCTCTGTTCCAATAATCACTGGCACCCACTACCTATGTGACCTGCGTCAACCCCCTTGATGGAGCCTCAATTTAGTCAAAACAGAATGACCAGGGGTGCCTGGGTGGCTCAGTGGGTTAAAGCCTCTGCCTTTGGCTCAGGTCATGATTTCAGGGTCCTGGGATCGAGCCCCGCATCAGGCTCTCTGTTTGGCGGGGAGCCTGCTCCCCAATCTCTCTCTCTCTCTCTCTCTCTCTGCCTGCCTCTCTGCCTGCTTGTGATCTCTCTCTCTGTGTCAAATAAATAAAATCTTAAAAAAAAAACAAAAAACCAAAAACAGAATGACCAGCTCTTCCAACAAAATCCTGTGTGGTTGCCTATCAACAGCCAACACCTGTAAACACGGCAGCCTCTGCAAATAATGGCCTCTTAAGTTCAATGCCAGGCAGATCTTTCTTCTTACAAACCCACAATACAAAGAATAACTCCAAGGCAAAGTCTTTACTTTACGAGTGCCTGGTATTCACCAATCAGGGGGAAAAGCCAAATAAACTGTATTTGGTTGTGATACTCCACTAATTTAATGACTTTCTTTGAGACAGACTATACACTATTCTTAAACACAACAAAGGAAGCCCAAACATCTTACTAGGGGAGGCAGGGTTAAGAGGATTTAGGAGGAATAGGGGTGTCGGAGTCAGACTGAAACCCCCATCAGCTCCCAGTCCTCACCCCTTTTACAAACCCGGAACCTCAGGTGCGCCACTGGAAGAATGACAGCGAAGGACACACCGGTCACCGTGTCTGGGAGAGCCCTGCAGCACACATGGTAATGGACATCGGCGCCACGAAGTGAGCCATGCTTCCTAGGAAAGGCCTCTCCGTCTCTCACCCAACTCAAAAAGAATGCATCTCCTGAAAATTCTTACAGCTAATAATAGGAACCGTAATCATATGAATCACTAGCCTAGTTACAGGGTTCCTGTATCAGGAAATTTTATCTCAGTGAAGTTGAACAGATCAGGGTACAAATCCAGGTCTGCCCAGGGGCTTTTTAACCTCCTAAATGGACAAGAGACCAGATTATTCTCTTGGATTCCTGGGCATGCACTGTATTCCCCAACCACTCAACTGTACCATAGCCCAGAGCTGGCAAGGCATTTATTACCAGATCAGGACAGGGAGGGACTAAGCCCAGCCTATCACTACTACCAACCAACCAACAAACAAACCATAAAACAAAATGAACGACAGCAAGCAAATAACACCATGAAAACAGAACAAAATGTGACTCCCACTAGGACACTGGGGCTGTAGCATCGCCCGAGTGCCTACAGACCTTACCAGGCTGGTAGAAATGTCACTTTCTCCCTGTCGCCTACTCTAGTCCACAATCATTCCAAGTACCACACTTCTTTTTTGCCCTTTGAAATGGCACTTACCGTCCCTTACTCTGGTTACTGTGTAGGGCTGGACTTGTTGATACCAATTAGACTGCAAATTAAATAGGTTCCTTGCTTTTCCGATTGGGGGAAGCCACACTGGAGCCTCTGGCACAGCACACGGGCAGTAATGTGGGACGGGTGATGAGTCTGAGTAACCCTTACAGCATCGAGGTGAAAAAGAAAGGAAAGATGATGTGGATATGAAGTCCCTGGAGCTACAAAGCGAAAGGTGGCTCGCAGGGGCAGAGGGCCTGGGGTGGGTGTGGGGGGGGTGGCAGGCTTGAATGGGACCAGAGTTTCAGTTCAGGAAGACGAAGAGTTCTGGAGATGGATGGTGGTGGCGGCTTCAGGACAAAGGGAAGACATAACGCCACAGGCAGGTAAAATGGTTAAAATGGTCAATGTCCTGCCATGTGTATTTTACCACAATAGACAAAGGAAAGAAAGGGAAGGAAAGGAAGGAAAATGAGGAGGAAAAGAAAGGGGGAAAGGAGGAAGGAGGGAGGAAAAGAAACGAAACGAATGCACCTCTTGTTAGTAATGCTTACTTCCCAGACGGCAATGGTTCCATGAGTTCTTTGTGTAATTTAAGCTTTTAGAAAGTTCTCCGCTTTGGTCCGCCTTTAACTATTGTTGCAAAAGTTCCCTCAGAACTTCTAATATATTGATGTTCCAGAAATTCTTCTTAGTAATTAATTCTCTTTTTAAAATAACACTATTACTCATTTCTTAAAATTCTCTTTCTTATTTTATGATCCAAATTCTAGGGCTCCTCTTTAGAATTAGCTATATATATTTAAGTCTAAAACCAATCTAAACAGAAACTAAATGGTTTACTTTAAATTAAACACACTTTCAGAGTACACTGAAACCATTAATGTGTTTAAAAGAAATTCAGGCTTTAGGGTCCCTAAAATTGTTAGCTCTACTCTGGCAGCAACCTCCAATATTTATTTAAAGAAAAAAATTTAAGAGCAGAAACAACATATTCTGAAATTCTTTTTGCTTCATTATGGAAGTAATATAAGTGCAAATACAGAAAATTTAGAAAACTGGGAAAAATTACTGTAGCCTTAAATTTTAATTAAATGCACATTTTCCAACTTCTTAGAAGTTCTAGTAACTATTATCTTCACTTATATAAGATTTCCATTTGAGGGAGTGTGTGAAAATTCATTAAACTAAAGCCCCTTGTACAAGTCCATTAGATTGCTTCCAATTTTGCACTAGGAGAGCGAGAAAGCTGACTATGCTCAGAGTTCTCCCTGCCCCCAACATTCTGGACTATTTCCTTAGGACTGACTCTCACAAAGTTCAAGGAGAGAACCACTTCTCTGGTGCTTGACAAACTACGTGACCATGTGAGTCGTGCATACACATGGCCCTGGAAGAAACGGCCTTTTCCTTTGGATAAGTGATAACATTTCCTTTTATGCAATAATAATTCAGGATTTAAACATGAAAAAAGACCCAAAAAAACCAAAACCAAAACCAAAACCAACAAAAACCCCAAAACAAAACACTTCTGGTGAGTGGATGTTCTCGTGAATCAAGTCCTTTCTCCATTCTGAAATGAAAGAATTCAGTCTAGAAATGGCAGTTTGGTACAAGAAGCCTCTTTGTGGAAGAGATGATAGCACAGGCTCCTCTTTAGTCCCTTAAAAATATTACAAGCTGGGGCGCCTGGGTGGCTCAGTGGGTTAAAGCCTCAGCCTTCGGCTCAGGTTATGATCCCAGGGTCCTGGGATCAAGCCCTGCATGGGCTCTCTGCTCCACAGGGAGCCTGCTTCTTCCTTTCTCTGCCTGCTTGTGATCTGTCAAAGAAATAAATACAATCTTAAAAAAAACTATTACAAGCTGCTCTGAGTATTCTGAACAAAGTAAAATATTCTTCACTCCCATTACACATTCTCATGCACATTACACATGTTGATATCCTTCCAACGTTATAAAAGTTGAAGATGTTTCCTAATGATTAATAACTGAAATTTTTAGAACCGTATTCATTAGTAACTAGCTTAGTTATTCTCCTAAGCATTTCCGAAGGATGACTGCTTCATCGGAACGGAAATTGGCACTCCTTTCCAATTACATAATATCTCTGTACTACTGTAATATTATAAAAAAATAATATAATTTGGCCTTATGCTACAATTCTTTAAATATACATTTTCTCTTCAGAATGGCAATTTTAAAGCTGGGGGTGGGGCGGAGGAGAGCGTATCAGACACTAGTCCACATCAGCCACATTATATCGAGTTACTGTCTCCACCAGCATTTATTTTAATAAAATGATGCGTAACACACTGAGGTTCTGACAGAAGAGCATTATTAATGGACTGAGAGTGTAAAACCGGCTATCGGTGGTAGAGCCCAGATATGGTTCCAAATGGTCTTTACATCAGGTCTCTGAGGTAAAACTTTTTTTTTTTTTTTTTTTTTAACTCTGAGGTAAATCACTCTGAGGTGAATCTTTTTTGAACTAATATGTGCTGTGAATTTCTACAATAGAAGACAAGGTATCACTGAACTCTCCCTAGCATACCAAACGCAAAGGAATTCTGTTTTGTTTGGATCTTTTAATGGGGAAACAAGGAGGAACAGAAGGAGGATGGACGGGAATGGTCAGGAAGACTTAGAGGGAGACGGGAACAAGCAAGCCTCTTTGCACATATTTCCAAGGCATAAAAGGCAAAGTTAAAGCTAGTAACGTCAAACAAGCCCGGAGCTCAATTCAGAGATGAGGAGGTAGCAGAGAAGAAAGAATCTGGGGG